>NC_081186.1:64354326-64381450 GCF_029867415.1 Vicia villosa | reverse complement strand
GCCTGCAAATAAAATACATTATATAAATATCAACTACAATATTTCTATCTATGAATTATATGAATAAAAATATTTAAATATATGATCACAAATATATTAGTAATGTAATAGCTATAGAGTATCTCTAAATTGAATTGAAAATAATAAAACTTATCTTTAATGTACTTGGGTTGCATATTCAATTTGCAATATCTATTAATCTATTACTAATAAATATAAGGATGAAATAAAGTGGACACATGGATGATTTTACATTCAAAAACTAAGTTGTGTAAGAATTCCCATTATTGGAGAACTTACTTTATATCTCTAGAATTTATACTCCCACTATGTAAATAACGTATTTCTTAGCTTGAGTTTGTTTAATTAATGCAATTAATCATGGATTAATTTTTCTGTTAGTATTAAATTAGTTTATTTACTGTAAATTCTAACATTCTGAAGACATGTATGCAAATATAGTAGTATGTAGTTTTACACTACTTTATAATCAATGAACAATTAATTCTTCATTTTAATGGGTTTCTTTATTGTAAACACTATCACAATATTTTTTTGATTTTTTATAGGAAATTTTTTACAACTCTCTTTAACTTTGACACAACACTTCTATTTATAAACTCCTTTTAATTTTTTTTGCTTTTTTTCGTCTACATATAGTACTATTCAAACAGACTGATATTTTGCGGATAGTAATTATTAAACATCATGAACTTTTTATTGTTGTTCAAGAAGTATCATTCTCTATATAACTTCACTAGCGCCTCTTTAATGTAGATGGTTCCATCACCTTTTTTAATTCTCCTTTTCACTCTCAGTATCATGAAGATCAACTTTCCTTCCACTCTTTCACTCTTGGTTTCACTCTTTTTTTTTCCATTTTAGGTTGTTTCGTCGTGCCTACAACTACAACCCGATCCGAAATGGAGTTGTCACCACCACAACCATCTCCACCCAACCCTTTCATTACACTTCCACCACCACCACCACCACGTCGCCACCAAACTCCACCTTCACCTCCACCGCCGCCATATTCCATTACACCTCCTTCTCCACCATCTCCCATTACACCTCCTCCTCCTCCTCCCCAGAAAAACTCAAAATCAACATCAAGGTTATAATCACAACCGTTTATGGAATAATTACTCTCCTCACCACTAATGGGAAAGTTATTTTTTCATCCGAAAATGTGTTGGGAAACCTGTTCGGACTTTAACCATGCTGACCGGTGTTAGAACAAGATTTGTTCTTATCAATTATCTTAGTTTTGATGATAACAATAATATGAATTTTGCTTAAGATAATATGGTACTCTAATCCAATGCAATTTCCCTTTCAGGAAATATATAAAGAGTACGCATAATTCAGCGCTCAGAAGTTGTATCTCAAATGGTTCAGCATGCAACATCAGAACATGGTCTGGCAAGACATCAGAAGATGGTCGAAGCAGAATCAGAACATGGGTCTATGGAAGCATCAGAAGAACATGAGATCAGAAGCACTGAAGATCAGAAGATGGTATCACGCTCAGAAGCACTTCAAGGTCAGAAGATCAGAAGATGCTATGCACCAAGCTGTTTGACTCTGATGATATTCAAACGTCGTATTCACAAACATCAGATCAGAAGGAAGTACAGGTGGCAGACTACGCTGACTGACAAAAGGAACGTTAAAAGCTACTAAAGGCTACGTCAGTAGACACAGCGTGAACAAGGCTCGAGGTAGTTGACAAAAGCGTATAACATTAAATGCAATGCTGTACGGAACACGCAAAGCATTAAATGAATTCAACGGTCATCTTCTCAACGCCTATAAATATGAAGTTCTGATGAGAAGCAAGGTTAACGATTCTGCACCAAAACAACTTATATCAAACTTGCTGAAACGCTGTTCAAATCAAAACTCAGAATCTTCATCTTCATCAAAGCTCACTACATTGCTGTTGTAATATCTTAGTGAGATTAAGCTTAAACGTTAAGAGAAATATCACAGTTGTGATTATCGCTTTTAAGAAGCACTTGTAAACTCTTGAATAGATTACATTAAGTTGTAAGGAACTAGAGTGATCGTGTGATCAGTATACTCTAGGAAGTCTTAGCAGTTGGCTGAGCAGTTTGTAACTAGAGTGATCGTGTTGATCAGAATACTCTAGGGAAGTCTTAGGAGTGAACTAAGCCTAGAGTGATCGTGTTGATCAGTAGACTCTAGAAAAGTCTTAGAGGGTATCTAAGCAGTTGTTCCTGGAGTGATCAGTGTGTGATCAGAAGACTCTGGAAGACTTAGTTGCGGACTAAGTGGAAAACCATTGTAATCCGTGCGATTAGTGGATTAAATCCTCAGTTGAGGTAAATCATCTCTGCGGGGGTGGACTGGAGTAGTTTAGTTAACAACGAACCAGGATAAAAATAACTGTGCAATTTATTTTTATCTGTCAAGTTTTTAAAGCTACACTTATTCAAACCCCCCCCCCTTTCTAAGTGTTTTTCTATCCTTCAATTGGCATCAGAGCGCCGGTTCTAAGGTGCAAGCACTTAACCGTGTTTAGAAAAGATTCAGGAAGAGAAAAACGCTTCATTTAAAAGATGGTTGATGAAAGTGAAAAGTCTACATCTACACCTGCATCTACATCTGGCTCTGCTGAGCAATACAACGGTAACAATGGTTATACTAGACCGCCGGTATTTGATGGTGAAAACTTTGAATACTGGAAAGATAAACTGGAAAGTTACTTTCTGGGTCTAGATGGTGATCTATGGGATCTTCTAATGGATGGTTACAAACATCCAGTAAATGCCAGTGGCGTGAAGCTGTCAAGGCAAGAAATGAATGATGATCAAAAGAAGCTTTTCAGGAATCATCATAAATGTAGAACTGTTTTGCTGAATGCTATCTCTCATGCTGAGTATGAGAAGATATCTAACAGGGAAACGGCCTATGACATATATGAGTCCTTGAAAATGACTCATGAAGGAAATGCTCAAGTCAAGGAGACTAAAGCTCTAGCCTTAATCCAGAAGTATGAAGCCTTCAAGATGGAGGATGATGAAGACATTGAAAAGATGTTTTCGAGATTTCAAACTCTGACTGCTGGATTGAGAGTTCTTGACAAAGGATACACCAAGGCTGATCATGTGAAGAAGATCATCAGAAGCTTACCCAGAAGATGGGGTCCTATGGTGACTGCATTCAAGATTGCAAAGAATCTGAATGAAGTTTCTCTGGAAGAGCTGATCAGTGCCTTGAGAAGCCATGAAATTGAGCTGGATGCAAATGAGCCTCAAAAGAAAGGTAAGTCTATTGCATTAAAATCTAATATCAAGAAATGCACTAACGCTTTTCAGGCCAAAGAAGAAGATCCTGAAGAATCAGAATCTGAAGAAGAAGATGAACTGTCCCTGATCTCCAGAAGGCTAAATCAACTCTGGAAGACCAAGCAAAGGAAGTTCAGAGGCTTCAGAAGTTCAAGGAAATTTGAACGTGGAGAATCTTCTGATGAAAGAAGATTTGACAAGAAGAAGGTCATGTGCTATGAATGCAATGAGCCTGGACACTACAAGAATGAATGTCCAAATCTTCAGAAGGAAAGTCCCAAGAAAAAGTTTCATAAGAAGAAAGGTCTTATGGCAACCTGGGATGAGTCAGAAGATGATTCAGAAGATGAGCAGGCTAACTGTGCGCTGATGGCGACAGAAGATGACGGATCAGAATCTACATCAGAATCAGATTCTGAAGAGGTATTTTCTGAACTTACTAGAGATGAGTTAGTTTCCGGTCTAACTGAACTTCTGGAACTCAAGTCTCAGATTAGTCTCAAATACAAAAAGCTGAAAAAGCAATTTGAATTTGAAACAAAGAAGCTTGAGTTGGAGAATTCTGAATTAAAAGAAAAACTTTTAAAATTATCCAATAATGTTGGATCTCCTTCTGATTCAGAAAAATCCACTCCTAGTCTAAACCATATTCTGAAAGAATATGATTTAAGTTTCAGGAAGTTCTTATCTAGAAGTATTAGCAGAAGTCAGCTAGCTTCTATGATATATGCCGTATCTGGAAACAAAAGAGTTGGCATTGGTTTTGAGGGTGAAACCCCATACAAACTTGAACCTGTTGATGAAATGAAAATTACATACAAGCCATTGTATGATCAGTTCAAGTATGGCCACTCTCATGATATTAGGCACACTTCACATGCTCAAAGTTTTCACATTACACACACCAGGAAGCATGTGACACAACCTAGGAAATATCATGAAACTCATATTAAAAATTATCATGCTGTTCCTCCTATTGCTTATAATGTCAAACCCAAGTTCAATCAGAACTTGAGAAAATCTAACAAGAAAGGACCCAAGAAAATGTGGGTACCTAAGGATAAGATTATTCCTATTGCAGATATCCTTGGCTGCAAGAAGGACAAAGCACAACATGTCATGGTACCTGGACTCTGGATGCTCACGACACATGACAGGAAGAAGGTCTATGTTCCAAGACCTGGTGCTTAAGTCTGGAGGAGAAGTCAAGTTTGGAGGAGATCAGAAGGGCAAGATAATTGGCTCTGGAACTATAAAGTCTGGTAACTCTCCTTTCATTTCTAATGTACTTCTTGTTGAAGGATTAACTCATAACCTCTTATCTATCAGTCAATTGAGTGACAATGGTTATGATATAATCTTTAATCAAAAGTCTTGCAAGGCTGTAAATCAGAAGGATGGCTCAATCCTATTTACAGGCAAGAGGAAGAACAACATTTATAAGACAGATCTGCAAGATCTTATGAGTCAGAAGGTGACCTGTCTTATGTCTGTTTCTGAAGAGCAGTGGGTCTGGCACAGAAGATTAGGTCATGCTAGTTTGAGAAAGATTTCTCAGATTAACAAACTGAATCTGGTCAGAGGACTCCCTAACCTGAAATTCAAATCAGATGCTCTTTGTGAAGCATGTCAGAAGGGCGAGTTCTCCAAACCTGCATTCAAGTCTAAGAATGTTGTTTCTACCTCAAGGCCATTAGAACTCTTGCACATTGATCTGTTTGGACCAGTCAAAACAGCATCTGTCAGAGGAAAGAAATATGGATTAGTCATCGTAGATGATTATAGCCGCTGGACTTGGGTAAAATTCTTAAAACACAAGGATGAGACTCATTCAGTGTTCCTTGATTTCTGCATTCAGATTCAATCTGAAAAAGAGTGTAAAATCATAAAGGTCAGAAGTGATCATGGTGGTGAATTTGAGAACAGATCCTTTGAAGAATTCTTCAAATAAAATGGTATTGCCCATGATTTCTCTTGTCCTAGAACTCCACAGCAAAATGGGGTTGTAGAACGAAAGAATAGGACTCTGCAAGAAATGGCCAGAACCATGATCAATGAAACCAATATGGCTAAGCATTTCTGGGCAGAAGCAATAAACACTGCATGCTATATTCAGAATAGAATCTCTATCAGACCTATTCTAAATAAGACTCCTTATGAATTGTGGAAGAATAGAAAGCCCAACATTTCATATTTCCATCCTTTTGGATGTGTATGCTTTATTCTGAACACTAAAGATCATCTTGGTAAGTTTGATTCCAAAGCTCAAAAGTGTTTCCTTCTTGGATATTCTGAACGCTCAAAAGGCTACAGAGTATACAATACTGAAACATTGGTTGTAGAAGAATCAATCAATATCAGGTTTGATGATAAGCTTGGTTCTGAAAAACCAAAGCAGTCTGATAATTTTGCAGATTGTGATATTGATATATCAGAAGTTGTTGAGCCAAGAAGCAACGCATCAGAAGCAGAGCTCCTCAGAAGCAAAGAACCAGAAGATCAAGTATCAGCTTCTCTGGAGGATCTAAGTATTTCTGAAGAACCATCTGTCAGAAGATCATCCAGACTCATCTCTGGTCATTCAGAAGATGTCATTCTTGGAAAGAAGGATGATCCAATCAGAACAAGAGCATTCCTTAAGAACAATGCAGACTGTCAATTAGGTCTTGTATCTTTGATCGAGCCAACTTCTGTTGATCATGCTCTAGAAGATCCAGACTGGATAATTGCTATGCAAGAAGAACTGAATCAGTTTACAAGGAATGATGTTTGGGATCTTGTTCCTAGACCAGATGGGTTCAATATAATTGGTACAAAATGGGTCTTCAGAAACAAGCTCAGTGAGAAAGGTGAAGTGGTAAGAAACAAAGCCAGACTGGTGGCTCAGGGTTATAGTCAGCAAGAAGGGATTGATTATACAGAAACCTTTGCACCAGTGGCCAGGTTAGAATCTATTCGTCTATTAATTTCTTTTGCCACTCAACATAACATCACTCTCTATCAAATGGATGTTAAGAGTGCCTTCTTAAATGGTTATATAGATGAAGAAGTTTATGTCCATCAACCTCCTGGTTTTGAAGACTCTATGTCTCCGAATCATGTGTTTAAACTAAAGAAATCATTATATGGATTGAAGCAAGCTCCCAGAGCTTGGTATGAACGCTTAAGTTCTTTCCTTCTAGATAATGGTTTCACTAGAGGAAAAGTGGACACTACTCTCTTTTGTAAAACCTTTGAAAAGGATATTTTAATTTGTCAAATATATGTAGATGATATTATTTTTGGAACATCTAATGCTACACTTGGAAAGGAGTTTGCTGAGTCTATGCAGGCTGAGTTTGAAATGAGCATGATGGGAGAACTCAAGTATTTCCTTGGAATACAAATAAATCAAACATCCGAAGGAACGTATGTTCACCAAACCAAGTATGTGAAGGAACTTCTGAAGAAGTTTAATCTTCTGGACTGCAAAGAAGCCAAAACTCCTATGCATCCAACATGCATCCTAGGTAAGGATGAGGTAAGTAAGAAGGTAGATCAGAAGTTATACAGAGGTATGATTGGATCTCTTCTATATCTGACTGCTTCTAGACCTGACATTTTATTCAGTGTTTGTTTGTGTGCTAGATTCCAATCAGATCCTAGAGAATCTCATTTAACTGCTGTTAAGAGAATTCTAAGGTATCTGAAAGGTACTACTAATGTTGGCTTAGTTTACAGAAAATCTAAAGAATACAACTTAGTAGGATTCTGCGATGCTGATTATGCTGGAGACAGAATTGAAAGAAAAAGTACTTCAGGAAGTTGCCAATTTCTTGGAAGTCATTTGATCTCCTGGTACAGCAAGAAGCAAGCAACTATTGCTCTATCAACGACAGAAGCAGAATATGTAGCTGCTGCTGGTTGTAGTACACAGATGCTCTGGATGAAGAGTCAGTTAGAAGATTATCAGATATTTGAGAGTAACATTCCTATATTCTGTGATAATACTTCTGCTATATGTTTATCTAAGAATCCTATTCTTCATTCAAAAGCTAAACATATTGAGATTAAACATCATTTCATAAGGGACTATGTTCAGAAGGGTGTCATATCTTTAAACTTTGTTGATACAGACCATCAATGGGCTGATATCTTTACAAAACCCCTGGCTGAAGATAGGTTTAAGTTCATTCTGAAGAACATCAGTATGAATTTATGCCCAGAATGAGAAGATGAGAAGTTCTCATGTATGAGTATCTTCTGAAATGAATGTGGAACATTTTTTTTGGTCAGAAGTTCTGATTGAAATCTTTTAGAAATTATGATTCGGTTATTACTAACTTTTCATTGTCTAAGTTGATTCAGAACCTCTTTTAAAGCAAAACGGCTGTTACGTTTTATCTCGGGATGGTAAACCTGTCGTTACTATTCATGGATAAGCGCGCGTGCAGTTGAAGGGACGCCGACCATAGGTAACTGTGCTAGTCACCTCATTTGTCTTTATTATCTCTCCTCACGTCACGTAACATTAAATGCTTTTCTTCATTCGTTTCACTTTATTTTCTTTTAAATACTCTTCAAAATGGTTTTTGGTTTCCTATCTCTTTGTCTTCCTCTTAAAGTTTTTTTCCTCTCTCTCTCTCTCTCTCGTTTTTCATTTCTTCTCTCAAAACCTAGCGTTCACTCTAAGTCTGTTGAAGCTCCATGACTCAAAGGCGACAGATCTCTGTGCATCTCGGGATGGCTCTTCTAATGCCGCTCAAGTCAGACTCTTCTTTGATGTTGTTATCAACTTTCATCCAAAGACAGAAGACTTTCTTGAGTTATGGGAGGAGGTTAAGAATGATATTCTTGACTTCTATGTTAAGGGAAAGCCCCGTTTGCAACATTAGCTCTCTGTCTGTGAACTGTCCCTCTCTTCCTCCTTGGTTCTGGGATCTCTCCTACAGTGGAGGTTTCAGTCTGGAAGACAAGAAGTCCTCCGGGATTCTTGATGGGTTGACACAGAGCGTGTCTAGCTAGGGTTCTGTTTTTAATTTTTGTAGTGATTTCCTCTTTGGAAATTCTACTTTGTATTTGCTAGGAATGTTTTTCATCTTGTTAAACATAGGAACCTTTTGTAATATCTTTTGATTATCAATGAAAAGTTTCTTTGTGTTTTACATTCCAGTAAATGTTTCTTTTGTCGTTTTATACATCTGAATCTTTTTAAATTTTCTTTTTGATGTTATGACAAAAAGGGGGAGAAGATAAATGATAAATGATTTGATTAATCTATCAGTTGCTCTTACTAACAAGAACTGCAAGTTCTACATGGTTTAAGTGTTTTGCAGGTACAGAGAAGTGAAGTGAATCTTCAGAAGCAAACACTAGAAGCAAAACCATAAGAAGCGTTATTCTGTAAAAAGAATAAGCTCTTGGAAACTGAAGCAAGCTGAGTGCTGTCAAGCTTCAGAGATCAGAAGCAAGAAAGAAGAATGAATCAGAAGCACTGATAATAGAATTTGAATATCATTGTCTATCCTGTTCTGACAAAATTCTATTTGCTCTGATACATATAATGTTATGGCTCTGATACATTATTTGCTCTGATACATTATTTCAGCCTATATGGCTCTGATACATATAATGTGTTCAAACATACATTTTATGTTCTAACTCGTTCATGCTGACTTTTGTCGTTTAGTTTTTGTTCTGTAACATTTCAGGATGTAGAGATGCTCTGATGATGCTCTGGTACATTCAACAATGTTCTGATACAAATCTAGCATGAAGTGATGATTGGTAGACATTCAAAGTTCTGAAGCTATCCGAGGGAAGCAGAAATCAGAAGATGTGAATGTTCTAAAAAGATCCAGAAAACTCAAAGTTCTGAAGCTGTCCTGAATGGAAGCAGAAGTCAGAAGCTGTGAATGTTCTGAAGATCAAAGAAATTCAAGTTCTGAAGCTGTCCACGATGGAAGCAGGAATCAGAAGCTGTGAGTGTTCTAAGGATCTAAAGAAATTCAAGTTCTGAAGCTGTCCAATAGAAGCAGAAGTCAGAAGCTATGAATTCTCTGAAGGCAGAAGCTTATATGATCGTCTCTACCGAAATAATCAGGGAAGTCTTTTATCAAAGTTCTTCGAGTATTTATTTCAGGGGGAGATTATTTATCTCAGGGGGAGATTGTTAATCTCAGGGGGAGACATATTCATATGCTTATGCTATAGCTGTGTAATTTGTCTTTTGCCGTCTACTCTTTCTGATCGCAAATTCATATCATTTATATATGTTTTTGTCATCATCAAAAAGGGGGAGATTGTTAGAACAAGATTTGTTCTTATCAATTATCTTAGTTTTGATGATAACAATAATATGAATTTTGCTTAAGATAATATGGTACTCTAATCCAATGCAATTTCCCTTTCAGGAAATATATAAAGAGTACGCATAATTCAGCGCTCAGAAGTTGTATCTCAAATGGTTCAGCATGCAACATCAGAACATGGTCTGGCAAGACATCAGAAGATGGTCGAAGCAGAATCAGAACATGGGTCTATGGAAGCATCAGAAGAACATGAGATCAGAAGCACTGAAGATCAGAAGATGGTATCACGCTCAGAAGCACTTCAAGGTCAGAAGATCAGAAGATGCTATGCACCAAGCTGTTTGACTCTGATGATATTCAAACGTCGTATTCACAAACATCAGATCAGAAGGAAGTACAGGTGGCAGACTACGCTGACTGACAAAAGGAACGTTAAAAGCTACTAAAGGCTACGTCAGTAGACACAGCGTGAACAAGGCTCGAGGTAGTTGACAAAAGCGTATAACATTAAATGCAATGCTGTACGGAACACGCAAAGCATTAAATGAATTCAACGGTCATCTTCTCAACGCCTATAAATATGAAGTTCTGATGAGAAGCAAGGTTAACGATTCTGCACCAAAACAACTTATATCAAACTTGCTGAAACGCTGTTCAAATCAAAACTCAGAATCTTCATCTTCATCAAAGCTCACTACATTGCTGTTGTAATATCTTAGTGAGATTAAGCTTAAACGTTAAGAGAAATATCACAGTTGTGATTATCGCTTTTAAGAAGCACTTGTAAACTCTTGAATAGATTACATTAAGTTGTAAGGAACTAGAGTGATCGTGTGATCAGTATACTCTAGGAAGTCTTAGCAGTTGGCTGAGCAGTTTGTAACTAGAGTGATCGTGTTGATCAGAATACTCTAGGGAAGTCTTAGGAGTGAACTAAGCCTAGAGTGATCGTGTTGATCAGTAAACTCTAGAAAAGTCTTAGAGGGTATCTAAGCAGTTGTTCCTGGAGTGATCAGTGTGTGATCAGAAGACTCTGGAAGACTTAGTTGCGGACTAAGTGGAAAACCATTGTAATCCGTGCGATTAGTGGATTAAATCCTCAGTTGAGGTAAATCATCTCTGCGGGGGTGGACTGGAGTAGTTTAGTTAACAACGAACCAGGATAAAAATAACTGTGCAATTTATTTTTATCTGTCAAGTTTTTAAAGCTACACTTATTCAAACCCCCCCTTTCTAAGTGTTTTTCTATCCTTCAACCGGGACTTATATCAATATTGAAATATCGTAGGTTATATCTTTTACTCTTTCTTTTCTTATTTTCAAACCATTCTCCATTTTAAATTTGTAGATTTTGCATGCTTTTGTGATGAAAAATTTGTTGCTATAGTTAATCTTGTAAGAAGAATGAGGTAGAGTTTAAACGTATTTTTTGAAATAAATTTATGTTATAGTTTGTTGATTGTTTACTTTTGAGAGAAAAGTGTACATGGTACGACCGGATATTCCGATGTTCTTCTCACCAAGTGGTGGTCAAATTTTCCGTTCTAAACAATTAGAGACTCATAGATATTTTGATAGAGTCTAAATTATATTTTATTATTTTATTTTATTTGGAATTATTATTAACTTAGGGTTTTAAATTAGTGTGTATGTTAATCTAATTGGTATTGAATTGGGCACTTTAACGTTTGGGCCTTTGACATATTTTTGTTCGTGCATGCTCATATTAACATGGTTATGAGTTATTAATTAAATCGGTTGAATGTTGTAATTTATAGGTTAGTTTGTCCATGCATAATCATTTTCATGATTATGTACAAAATAATTTATAGGTTATTAACTTGTAGTTAATTTTCCATACTATAATTTTAAAAAGTAATATGCTCAACATCATTCTTCATTATTATTAATAAAGTAACGAGTGTCTGCATTGTCACTATATATTGGTTTAGTATTAAGACGTCTGCAAATAAAATACATTATATAAATATCAACTACAATATTTCTATCTATGAATTATATGAATAAAAATATTTAAATATATGATCACAAATATATTAGTAATGTAATAGCTATAGAGTATCTCTAAATTGAATTGAAAATAATAAAACTTATCTTTAATGCACTTGGGTTGCATATTCAATTTGCAATATCTACTAATCTATTACTAATAAATATAAGGATGAATTAGAGTGGACACATGGATGATTTTACATTCTAAAACTAAATAATGTAAGAATTCCCATTATTGGAGAACTTACTTTATATCTCTAGAATTTTTACTCCCACTATGTAAATAACGTATTTCTTAGCTTGAGTTTGTTTAATTAATGCAATTAATCATGGATTAATTTTTCGGTTAGTATTAAATTAGTTTATTTACTGTAATTTCTAACATTCTGAAGACATGTATGCAAATATAGTAGTAAGTAGTTTTACACTACTTTATAATCAATGAACAATTAATTCTTCATTTTAATGGGTTTCTTTATCGTAAACACTATCACAATATTTTTTTGATTTTTCATAGGAAATTTTTTACAACTCTCTTTAACTTTGACACAACACTTCTACTTCTAAACTCCTTTTAATTTTTTTTTCGTCTACATATAGTACTATTCAAACAGACTGATATTTTGCGGATAGTAATTATTAAACATCATGAACTTTTTACTCTTGTTCAAGAAGTATCATTCTCTATATAACTTCACTAGCGCCTCTTTAATGTAGATGGTTCCATCACCTTTTTTAATTATGTTTTTCACTCTCAGTATCATGAAGATCAACTTTCCTTCCACTCTTTCACTCTTGGTTTCACTCTTTTTTCCATTTTAAGTTCTTTCATCGTGCCTACAACTACAACCCGATCCGAAAGGGAGTTGTCACCACCACAACCATCTCCACCCAACCCTTTCATTGCACTTCCACCACCACCACCACGTCGCCACCAAACTCCACCTTCACCTCCACCGCCGCCATATTCCATTACACCTCCTTCTCCACCATCTCCCATTACACCTCCTCCTCCTCCTCCTCAGAAAAACTCAAAATCAACATCAAGGTTATAATCACAACCGTTTATGGAATAATTACTCTCCTCACCACCAATGGGAAAGTTATTTTTCATTCGAAAATGTGTTGGGAAACCTGATCGGACTTCAACCGTGCCGACCGGGACTTATTTCAATATTGAAATATCGTAGGTTATATCTTTTACTCTTTCTTTTCTTATTTTTAAACCATTCTCCATTTTAAATTTGTAGATTTTGCATGCTTTTGTGATGAAAAATTTGTTGCTATAGTTAATCTTGTAAGAAGAATGAGGTAGAGTTTAAATTTTTTTTTTAAATAAATTTATGTAATAGCTTGTTGATTGTTTACTTTTGAGAGAAAAGGGTACATTGTACGACCGATGATTCCGACGTTCTTCTCACCAAGTGGTGGTCAAATTTTCCGTTATAAACAATTAGAGACTCATAGATATTTTGATAGAGTATAAATTATATTTTTTATTTTATTTTATTTAGAACAATAATTAACTTAGGGTTTTAAATTAGTGTGTATGTTAATCTAATTGGTATTGAATTGGGCACTTTAACGTTTGGGCCTTTGACATATTTTTGTTCGTGCATGCTCATATTAACATGGTTATGAGTTATTAATTAAATCAGTTGAATGTTGTAATTATTAGGTTATTTTGTCCATGCATAATCATTTTTATGATTATGTGCAAAATAATTTATAGGTTATTAACTTGTAGTTAATTATCCATACTATAATTTTAAAAAGTAATATGCTCAACATCATTCTTCATTATTATTAATAAAGTAACGAGTGCCTGCATTGTCACTATATATTGGTTTAGTATTAAGACGCCTGCAAATAAAATACATTATATAAATATCAACTACAATATTTCTATCTATGAATTATATGAATAAAAATATTTAAATATATGATCACAAATATATTAGTAATGTAATAGCTATAGAGTATCTCTGAATTGAATTGAAAATAATAAAACTTATCTTTAATGCACTTGGGTTGCATATTCAATTTGCAATATCTACTAATCTATTACTAATAAATATAAGGATGAAATAAAGTGGACACATGGATGATTTTACAATCAAAAACTAAGTTGTGTAAGAATTCCCATTATTGGAGAACTTACTTTATATCTCTAGAATTTATACTCCCACTATGTAAATAACGTATTTCTTAGCTTAAGTTTGTTTAATTAATGCAATTAATCATGGATTAATTTTTCCGTTGGTATTAAATTAGTTTATTTACTGTAATTTCTAACTTTCTGAAGACATGTATGCAAATATAGTAGTAAGTAGTTTTACACTACTTTATAATCAATGAACAATTAATTCTTCATTTTAATGGGTTTCTTTATTGTAAACACTATCACAATATTTTTTTGATTTTTTATAGGAAATTTTTTACAACTCTCTTTAACTTTGACACAACACTTCTATTTCTAAACTCCTTTTAATTTTTTTTGCTTTTTTTCGTCTACATATAGTACTATTCAAACAGACTGATATTTTGCGGATAGTAATTATTAAACATCATGAACTTTTTACTGTTGTTCAAGAAGTATCATTCTCTATATAACTTCACTAGCGCCTCTTTAATGTAGATGGTTCCATCACCTTTTTTAATTCTCCTTTTCACTCTCAGTATCATGAAGATCAACTTTCCTTCCACTCTTTCACTCTTGGTTTCACTCTTTTTTTTCCATTTTAAGTTATTTCGTCGTGCCTACAACTACAACCCGATCCGAAATGGAGTTGTCACCACCACAACCATCTCCACCCAACCCTTTCATTAGACTTCCACCACCACCACCACCACGTCGCCACCAAACTCCACCTTCACCTCCACCGCCGCCATATTCCATTACACCTCCTTCTCCACCATCTCCCATTACACCTCCTCCTCCTCCTCCTCAGAAAAACTCAAAATCAACATCAAGGTTATAATCACAACCGTTTATGGAATAATTACTCTCCTCACCACCAATGGGAAAGTTATTTTTTCATCCGAAAATGTGTTGGGAAACCTGTTCGGACTTGAACCATGCTGACCGGGACTTATTTCAATATTGAAATATCGTAGGTTATATCTTTTACTCTTTCTTTTCTTATTTTCAAACCATTCTCCATTTTAAATTTGTAGATTTTGCATGCTTTTGTGATGAAAAATTTGTTGCTATAGTTAATCTTGTAAGAAGAATGAGGTAGAGTTTAAACGTATTTTTTGAAATAAATTTATGTAATAGTTTGTTGATTGTTTACTTTTGAGAGAAAAGTGTACATGGTACGACCGATGATTCCGACGTTCTTCTCACCAAGTGGTGGTCAAATTTTCCGTTCTAAACAATTAGAGACTCATAGATATTTTGATAGAGTATACATTATATTTTATTATTTTATTTTATTTGGAATTATTATTAACTTAGGGTTTTAAATTAGTGTGTATGTTAATCTAATTGGTATTGAATTGGGCACTTTAACGTTTGGGCCTTTGACATATTTTTGTTCGTGCATGCTCATATTAACATGGTTATGAGTTATTAATTAAATCGGTTGAATGTTGTAATTTATAGGTTATTTTGTCCATGCATAATCATTTTCATGATTATGTGCAAAATAATTTATAGGTTATTAACTTGTAGTTAATTTTCCATACTATAATTTTAAAAAGTAATATGCTCAACATCATTCTTCATTATTATTAATAAAGTAACGAGTGTCTGCATTGTCACTATATATTGGTTTAGTATTAAGACGTCTGCAAATAAAATACATTATATAAATATCAACTACAATATTTCTATCTATGAATTATATGAATAAAAATATTTAAATATATGATCACAAATATATTAGTAATGTAATAGCTATAGAGTATCTCTAAATTGAATTGAAAATAATAAAACTTATCTTTAATGCACTTGGGTTGCATATTCAATTTGCAATATCTACTAATCTATTACTAATAAATATAAGGATGAATTAGAGTGGACACATGGATGATTTTACATTCAAAAACTAAATTGTGTAAGAATTCCCATTATTGGAGAACTTTATATCTCTAGAATTTTTACTCGGTTAGTATTAAATTAGTTTATTTACTGTAATTTCTAACATTCTGAAGACATGTAAGCAATCACAATATTTTTTTGATTTTTTATAGGAAATTTCTAATGCCCTAGACTGCTTTCGGGATGATCGACTGACCCCACAAACCAACACGGGTCCTTATTGAACGGACTCCCGAAAAGAAGACGCATCTTGTTGGTATAGGTAGTACCTATCAATCCTTATAAGCTTTCCTTCGACCATGCAGTCCCATACCTGCACAGCCTTAGGATCCCTCTCATTCCGATGTGGCGACCACCCTTGCCATCTCAGGCCTCAGGTGTTCCATGCGGTGCAACCACCCCTCGCCTTCTTTGGCCTCGGGTGTTACATGCCCACCAGCTTCCGCATGGTTTGTCCTCGAACCACATCGTACTGGGAGAGGTATGGCTCTGATACCAATTGTAATGCCCTAGACTGCTTTCGGGATGATCGACTGACCCCACAAACCAACACGGGTCTTTTCAGCATGCTTTGACCTCACTCGCATGCTTTCCGGGAAACTTCCCAGAAGGTCACCCATCCCAATACTACTCCAAGTCAAGCACGCTTAACTGTGGAGTTCTTATTGAACGGACTCCCGAAAAGAAGATGCATCTTGTTGGTATAGGTAGTACCTATCAATCCTTATAAGCTTTCCTTCGACCATGCAGTCCCATACCTGCACAGCCTTAGGATCCCTCTCATTCCGATGTGGCGACCACCCTTGCCATCTCAGGCCTCAGGTGTTCCATGCGGTGCAACCACCCCTCGCCTTCTTTGGCCTCGGGTGTTACAGACAATCAACAAAATTTGGACAAAAGTTTTTGGTACTTGTTACCAAATCAAATAAATATAACCACATATATTATATTTATTTATTATTTATAACATTATGCAATCTGTGCGAATGCACGGGTAGATGACTACTCATGATAGATTTATAACGATATTGTATGATGCGTGCGAACGCACGGGTAAATGACTACTCATGATATATTTATAACGATATTGTACGATGCGTGCGAACGCACGTGTAGATGACTACTTAATTATTTCATTTTTTTTCTACTAAAGTATATATTTCTAACTAGATTAAATTAATATTTATATGACAATTATAATTTCAAATATTTTTTCTTTTTAATTTGCATACATTATATATATATATATATATTTATTTATTATTTATATAGACTTTGCGTGACCCGTGCGAATGCACGGGTCCTTTACTAGTTTTATTTTTAAAGCCCAAACATTAAAGTCTATTACCCACACACACACATAGGTCAGACCGAAAACTTCAACCACCATTTGTTGAGAAGATTGGCGGAATCACCAAATGTTGCAAACTCCCTTTTCCACTTTATGTAGAGGGTGAATGATCCCCAAAGAGATAATCCCACGATAACTCCAGTGAGAAACCCACCAAAGAAAATAAAAATTATATTCTTGGTGGCCGGAGGAGGTGTTTCCAGAGGAGCCAATGGAGGAGGAAGTGGAGAGTAATCGGTGATAACTATTGGGTTTGGGGGTGACGGTGGAGCCATGTAAAGACCAACAACCAACAACAGAAAAAAATTATCAAGAGTTTCGGAAATAACAACTTTATCTTCATCGCCATGGAAGGTTTTCACAAAATTTTAGAGGATTGCAGATGGAAAATAAAAGGAACACAATATGTTCTCTATATATATTGTAAAGCTTAATAAATAATGACGCGATTTCTATCATCACGTTTAACGCGCTTTCTAAAATTGTATGTAGCATCTATCATAGGAACAAGTGAATATTTCTCTGGGATAAAACAAAGAATTTACTTTTTGTTAAATATTGTTTCCATAACTTTGCTCTGATCTTCAAAGCTCTTGAAACACACAATGAAAAATCCAGTCTCATTGAAATACAGTTATGGTAATGCTACAAAATTCCATGATTTCTCCATGAAATTCTTAACCGCATGCATAGAGGGAGTCTCCCTTGGAGCGAAAAGAATCACCGCATTCTCCCGATAAGTCAATTCATCCGCCACATTGTTTTCCTCGATGATAATCTTCTCTTCTCCATTGATGAGCTGGGGAGCCACAAACTCTATTGTCATCCCTCTGTTCAAGTTCATGTTCCCTTGGATGATCTAAACCCGAGGCTTCACATTCTTTATCTCCTTCTCCGTAGGTATCTCAGTTGTTGTTTCACTTGTCTCCTTTACCGTTATTACTTCCTCTATGGGCGCAGTTGGTTTTCCAGTGGCTCTGGCGTTGGCACTGGTGTCGTCTTGATGTGTTCCACTGAGCTTTGGGGCGACACCGCCGTAGATTTCGGCCGGGCAACGCGCGGTTTTGCTTTGGTCATTCAAACCCTAGCAGAGGTTCAGTCGAAAGAAAAATTTCTTTTTCCAATGCATTTTTGAAAAAAGTCCTTTATTTTTTTATGTACATATTAACCTATAACTTATATTTTTGAAAAAATAAATCTATTAAATATATTGAAATTTTAATTTAAAATAAGTGAAAAAGATTTCAAATGCTTATAATAAGATAGGGGTATGAGTGACAATGAACAAAACATGGACAAAAATTTTTGGTACCTGTTACCAAATCAAATAAATATAACCACATATATTATATTTATTTATTATTTATAACATTATGCAATCTGTGCGAATGCACGGGTAGATGACTATTCATGATAGATTTATAACGATATTGTATGATGCGTGCGAACGCACGGGTAAATGACTACTCATGATATATTTATAATGATATTGTATGATGCGTGCGAACGCACGCGTAGATGACTACTTAATTATTTCATTTATTTTTTCTACTAAAGTATATATTTCTAACTAGATTAAGTTAATATTTATATGACAATTATAATTTCAAATATTTTTTCTTTTTAATTTGCATAATAATATGGCCATCCAATGGGTGATGTGCTGTAGAATAATATTATGGCAACAAAATTTTAGAAAAACGGTTGGAATGCATAAAATATTTTAGAGGGCTATTAATACTTAACACCTTAGATTGAGTTCTCAAATAGTACAATATTGTGATCCATATGAATTGATTGCATAATAATAAAACTTTGGGGTTTTCGAAAATTATAAGATCAAGCAAGAAAATGACAAAACACAAGAAAACAAAAAGCTCATAGCCCAGTCAACTTCATGTGGGTTCATTCATTCGGTCAAAGTCACAGAAAAGGGTAATAACGTCATCTACCTTGTGTTGCTATCACAGTAGAAGATTGAGTCGGTTCATTTACATTTTAATAAAATAAAATTCGCTATTAATAATAATTTTACCCCATGCACAACATTATAAAAATTAAAATAAGATTGAAAAATAAACACACTTTACATATATATAAAGCTGGATAATGAATTAACAATAAGTAATTAACACCAACTAAAGTGCCCAACTAAAGTGTCAAACACACCAACTAACAATATAAAAAAAAACAAAATCTCATCTAATTACAGTTTAATCAATATCAAATCAATAGATTAACCAAATTCTCATCTAATCTCAGTTGTTGTTTCACTTGTCTCCTTTACCGTTATTACTTCCTCTATGGGCGCAGTTGCTTTTCCAGTGGCACTGGCGTAGGCACTGGTGTCGTCTTGATGTGTTCCACTGAACTTTGGGGCGGCACCGCCGTAGATTTCGGCCGGCCGACGCGCGGTTTTGCTTTGGTCATTCAGTTGAAAGAAAAATTTCTTTTTCCAATGCATTTTTGAAAAAAGTCCTTTATTTTTTTATGTACATATTAACTTATAACTGATATTTTTGAAAAAAATAAATCTATTAAATATATTGAAATTTTAATTTAAAATAAGTGAAAAAGATTTCAAATGCTTATAATAAGATAGGGGTATGAGTGACAATCAACAAAATTTGGACAAAAATTTTTGGTACCTGTTACCAAATCAAATAAATATAACCACATATATTATATTTATTTATTATTTATAACATTATGCAATCTGTGCGAATGCACGGGTAGATGACTACTCATGATAGATTTATAACGATATTGTATGATGCGTGCGAACGCACGGGTAAATGACTATTCATGATATATTTATAACGATATTGTACGATGCGTGCGAACGCACGTGT
Organism: Vicia villosa; assembly: GCF_029867415.1. Lineage (NCBI taxonomy): Eukaryota > Viridiplantae > Streptophyta > Magnoliopsida > Fabales > Fabaceae > Vicia > Vicia villosa. The sequence goes on along the minus strand of NC_081186.1, from coordinate 64,361,588 downwards.
AGATGACTACTTAATTATTTCATTTATTTTTTCTACTAAAGTATATATTTCTAACTAGATTAAATTAATATTTATATGACAATTATAATTTCAAATATTTTTTCATTTTAATTTGCATACATTTTATATATATTTATTTATTATTTATATAGACTTCGCACGGGTCCTTTACTAGTTTTATTTTTAAAGCCCAAACATTAAAGTCTATTACATATATATATATATATATATATATATATATATATATATATATATATATATATATATATATATATATATATATATATATATATATATATATATATATATATATATGTGTGTGTGTGTTTTTCATATAGGTCAGACCGAAAACTTCAACCACTACTTGTTGAGAAGATTGGCGAAATCACCAAATGTTGCAAACTCCCTTTTCCACTTTATGTAGAGGGTGAATGATCCCCAAAGAGATAATCCCACGATAACTCTAGTGAGAAACCCACCAAAGAAAATAAAAATGATATTCTTGGTGGTCGGAGGAGGTGTTTCTAGAGGAGCCAATGGAGGAGGAAGTGGAGAGTGATCCGTGATAACTATTGGTTTTGGGGGTGACGGTGGAGCCATGTAACCGCCAACAACCAACAACAGAAAAAAATTATCAAGAGTTTGGGAAGTAAGAACTTTATCTTCATCGCCATGGAAGGTTTTCACAAAATTTTAGAGGATTGCTGATGGAAAATAAAAGGAACACAATATGTTCTCTATATATATTGTAAAGCTTAATAAATAATGACGCGCTTTCTATCATCACGCTTAACGTGGTTTCTAAAATTATACTCCCTCTGGCCTTAATTATAAGCAAATATTCTCTTTTTAGGTTCATTGAGTAATGAATGTATCTGGTCTACATAAAAGACCAGATACATTCATTACTCAATGAACTTAAAAAGAGAATATTTGCTTATAATTCAGGCCGGAGGGAGTATGTAGCATCTATCATAGGAACAAGTGAATATTTCTCTTGGATAAAACAAAGAATTTACTTTTTGTTTAATATTGTTTGTTTGATGTATTTACTTTTTCTAAATATTTGTTTTGTTTTAAAATGAAATTCGATAATCTAGCTTCCAAAAAAAAAATAAAACTGATTTTGAATAGGAAGCTTGAATGAAGAGCAAAGATGGAAATCACACTTGGGGAGCATATAAACCATATTCTTTTTTCTTAACTTTAAATTTATTATAAAAAATTATTTATGAATTTAATTAATTATTGTATCATTGTTTTATATAGGAATACTCAAATAAATAAATAATGTCACAACGACTGAACTGAAGTTATTATAATAATTAGTTGTTTAAATTACTCCATAAAAAATGTGTTTAAAATATTTTTTGTCATGCTTATGTATTTTTATTGTTTTACAATTTTTAAACTGGTTTCGTTTCATATAGCCTATTTAGTCTCAACCCATTCTCATTTGATTGCAAAAAAAATGTGTGTTTGGTATATAAAGAGTATTATTGTCTCTACACCAATCGATGTGGGACTTCTACACTTCCAAAACCAACTTCTAAACTCAGTTACTGTTCATCATCACCATGGCAGTGGATCTGTACCTGGAAAAATGATCACCATACGATTCAATAAATTTTTATAACAAAATCAAAACAATACACAAAACTACTCTTCTAGCTAACTGATCCATTATCACAACAATACACAAAATGAATCAATATATTGTTATAACAAAATCAAAAATACAAAGCTATTCGGGTGACAAAATAACACCCACGCCCACACCCGTTGGGTTCTGGTTTTTTCACCCAAACCCGCAACAAAATACATAAACTATATTTTTCTTACAATTTTCTTACAACTTTCCATAATATATATATATATATATATATATATATATATATATATATATATATATATATATATATATATATATATATATATATATATATATATATATTCGGGTGTGATTTCGGGTTTCGGGCGCGGGTTTCACACTATCCAAACCCGCACCCGAAATATCGGGTGGCACCCGAACCCGAACCCAAACCCAGTCAACTCGGGTTTTCACCCGTTGACTCGGGTTCGGGTGCGGGTGGGCCCCGCGGGTTTGGGTCTGTTTGCCATCCCTATACACAATGCAAAAATGGGCTTAGGCCCAAATATATTATTTAAATTATTAAAAGAAAATATATCAAATATTAATAAAAATTAAGTTAAGAAACCGTAAATAAAAATAATATATATATAAATATAAAACTATTAAAAAAATAACATGGATTTAAAAAAATGAGGGGGGACGCAATTTGGAATTTGGGTTTCTCAAGGGGGAATCACAAATTTTTTTATGGGAGAAAAATCAAATCTCGCTTGTTTGGCAGGGGTATCATATATTAAACCCATTAAAAATACATGTTTTCTTACATGTCACTTATTTAATAGGTCACTCATAGTCAATCTTGACCATTGAATTTTTTTGTTAAATGAATGGTTATTTTCCATGTTCATTATGATAGACTAATATGTCAACTTCACCATGTTAACATTCATCTATTAAAACATTCGTATTTATAGAAAAAATTGATTATTAAATTGCATGCTATTATCATATGGGTTTCCAAATGTCATACATGTAAGAAAAGAGCCAAAATATATTTGCAATTTACAATGTTTGAGTGGAATACACACTGCAAAGACTAATGTCTAAGGCTACTCTTGCTGCATCCTATACTTTGTGATTTGATCACAGAAGCGTCCCATATGCTATCGACCTTCTCTTGGACAAGCAGATACAGGTCTTTCATGGGCTCGACCATGTAGTGGCCGAGCGGGTACAGGTGCGCAGAGTCCACTTGTCCTTTGATTGGATGACGATCGTGTGAAAGGAAATATTTCAACTAGACACAAAATCAGACACACACACACGTGTGTGTGTGTGTGTGTGTGTTTGTGTTTGTCGCTCCTGGGATTTTCATCTATGAACAAATGCGAAAATGGTGCGGAAAAGAGAATCGCCATCCATGTCAAAAGCTTAACTTGATTTCTACGTTGCGTGACGGTCTTGGCCATGTCCAAGATTGGGTAGGCCACCCTCAGATCTTGGCGCATTTTCTATTTTTTTAGATAAGTTTTTAGGTATTTTCAATATAATCACATATTTTATGGAAATTCTAAACAATATTTTTTTATTTTTCAGGTTTCGATTCATTGTTTGGTTAGCCTTGTTATCCATTCAGAGATTGGGGTCATCATATTCGTTGGAATTGGTACGGTAGTCCTCAAAGTTTTCTCCCTTAGACTCTTCATTGAATGTATCCATTTTCTGTTTCTTTCCACCTGCATGGGTTGTGTCATTGTAACTCCATGGTGTTACCTCAACGCCATCATAAGGAAACAGTGATATCACACCCGTAATATGTCAGATACTTTCCTTGTGATATAGGGTCTTAAGGGGTTTTAGAGATCCCTTGCTTTCCGCATTGTATGACTCAGGAATCAAGATATTTACATCTGATTCTTCTTTCTTGAGTGTATGTGACCTTGTGTAAATCAACCTCTGAATTTTGATCTTAAGACCCTTGCATTCTTCTGTAGAATGCCACACTTTTCTAGTATGGTATTTAGCATTTGGATCATCCTCTTCAAAGACTAGGCTCTTGTCGTCGATCAATTTTTGAAATTTAACTAGGAATTCCCTATAATCTTCAACGGAGTGCCCCATTAATCTGACATGATATCCATAATTTATGTGTGGCTCATAATCAGGTGAGAACAGTGGTAGCAAAGTCTTGAGAGGTTTGGAAAACACCAGTGAATTCTGAATCGATTATGGTAAACGTTGATCATATGGTATATGAATCGGTTCAAAGGGAGCATTCCTCCTTTCCTGATTAGTATGGGGTCTGAATGCATCGTGATTTGACTCTTGTAACTCTGATTCTGAACTCAAGGAGGAACAGACAGAAGTTGTTGATTATGAGGCCTATAAGGTGTTTTAGTTGAGTCTTTATCATGTGTTGTCGAGTCTTTATGTGTGGTTTCGTGTTTATTATTAGTTCTCCTATTTTTTTGAGTCATACCAAAAATTTTAAAAATTGAACAAAAGAGAAAACTATGCTTATTTTGAATAGGGGTGTGCATGAATCAAAAACCAAACTAAATTGAACCATATATATGGTTTGGTTTGGATTTAAAAAACATTTTCATAAAACCGATTTACATGTGGATCGGTTAGGTTTTAAACTGGTTTTAAAAAAAAAACCAATTTTTTAGAAAAACTAATTTTAAACTAGTTTCTCTCAAAACTAATTCAATACTTAAAATCAATTTTACTCACTTTGAATTAATATTAACTTTTTAAACCATTTTCTCACATAAATATTTTATTCATGTTGAATTAATACCAACTTTGTAAAATCAATTTAATATTTAAAATCAATTTTATTTTAATTAACTCAACGTAATTACATGCAACTTAACGTAAACTAACTTAACGTTAGTATAAGTGGTAGTGGAAAATATAAATTATTCGGATATTTTTTTGTGTGTTTCTGTGTGGTAGTAGTTATCAATGACCTTATGTTTTGTCTAAACTATATGTATATAAAAAGAAAGAGAGATAAAGGTGATCGATCATATACTTGAGAGAATATGTTAAAATTGTTACTGTTATAAAACAATTACTACTTTTATTTAAGAATTAACTATTTATTATTAATTTAAAACAACCAGTTTAAATAATCAGTTTTTTTAAATCACAGTTTACAAACTGATTATTTAAACTGATTGCATGGCTCTGAGGATTTTGTTCCAGAAACTCTTGATTCGAATTCCCGTTTTCTTAAGGAGTCTTGGGGGAATTTGGCTAAAGGTGTGGTTAGAAATGAAGATGCTATTGATGGTTTGAAAATGTTGGAACTGAATTGGTGCAGTTTTGGCTACACTTTATCCAAGTCTGTATCAAGAAACTGTATTCAAAGAAGATAAGGTGATAAATATGGGGTATTGGCGAGGTAATGTTTGGTTCTGGACTGTGATCAGAGCGGAAGAAGTTCTTGGACTGGATGCAATAACCGAATTGGAAGAGTTGCGAATTTTATTGAGGGATGTAAATCTGAGACGCAATGTTGAAGATGTTCTCATATGGCCTTTTGATGCGTCTAAGTGCTTTACGGTGCGGTCTTGTTACAATATTATTATGCAGGATCTTGGTGTTGCAGTGCCGGAAGACGGCTTCGGACAAGGGCTGAAGGTCATTTGGGAGGCCCAGATTCCATCCAAAGTCCAGCTGTTTGGTTGGAGGATGCTGAGGGACAGCTTACCGACAAGGAATCAATTGCTAAAGCGAAGGATTATTCAGCATATACATGAAGATACATGTATTTTCTGTGAGCAGCAAAAGGAAGATAACCCCCATCTATTCATGTTGTGTCCTATGATTCAAAGATTGTGGAGAAACATAGCTCAATGGCTGGATATAGACAATTTTTATGCGGCTGATTGTTGCAGCCAGCTTCTGATAGCCGTGAATATGTTGTCGGGCAGAATTCCAACTAAAAGGGTGGCAGCCATTTGGTTGACAGCTTGGTGGTGCATTTGGAAGATGAGAAACAACATGATATTCAACAATGCGGTGTTTGATAGTGATGAATTATTTTATTCGATCATTTGGTATTCTTGGTGGTGGCTCGCAATTGCAGCTAAGGATAGAATCAAATGTAATCTCTATGAGTGGTTTAAAAACCCTCTGTTGTGTATTTGAATTCTGTTGGTATATTGCTTCTCTCTTGTAAGGGTTGAGTACCCCTAGTACTCTATTCTAATACAAGTGTTATTTATGAAAAAAAAAAAGTCGCGGAAATAAAAGATGAGACAAAAATCCAAATCTAGTGAGGGTTATTGTACCAGATCCAAAGCTGGTCCTTGCAACCTTTCCTTATGAAGTGCCTTTTCTGGAACGAGAGGGGTCTTGCTAACTCCCCTACTGGGTTGGCATTGAAAATTTTACATAAAACTCATAATCCAGACTTTTGTTTTATCGCGGAGCCGTGGATGTCTCAAACTAATTTCCCTTGGAGATTTTGGAGCAATCCGGATCTCAAAATTTTTGCTGTTAATTCTAGAGTAGGTTCAAAACCTAATTTATGGTTCATCTGTAGGAATTCGCTGGATCCGGTTCAGGTGGATATCTCTGACCAACAAGTTTATTTTGTCATTTCAGCGGTCTATTCTTCTAATTGCAAACATTCCTAGACGTTCCTGATGGCGTGATCTTTCTTATATTCATAATAATCATCTGGATGTTCCTTGGTGTTTCATCGGGGATTTTAACTACATCCTTGGTGCGCATGAGCATAAGGGTAGCCCTAGTCCTAACAAGTCCCATATGTCATATTTTAACAATTCAATGGAATTTCCAACCAATGGTGCTTTCTTCACGTGGACAAATGGTCATAACGGGAATCAGTCGTTGGAAAGGAAGCTCGACAGACCTTTCTGAAATAACAATTGGTTCAATTCTTCTATTACCATGTCGGTTTCTTCGCTGCCTAATATCGGGTCGGATCATCATCCAATTCTTTTTGATGCTTATTTCTCTTTGTTTTGTAAGGCCTCACAATTCAAGTTTTTGGCAATATGGACCCTTAATGACAGTTGCAAAGATCTTATTTCCAAGGTGTGGGTCACTCCGATCGTTGGTTGTCCCATGTTTATTCTAGCTCAAAAGCTTAAAATTCTGAAGAATTATCTTAAAGCTTGGAACAAAGATGTTTTTAGGAACATTCCTTCCCAAAGAATAGCTTATAGGAAGCACGAAGATTATTTATAGAAGTGCAATTTGATTACATTTTTAAAGATTATTGATTGAGTTTGATTACATTTTTAAAGATTATTTATAGAAGTGCAATTCGATTACATTTTTAAAGATTAATTTATAGAAGTGCAATTTGATTACATTTTTAATAATTTTTAAAGATTTTTAAAGGAGTATTTTGAATTATATTTTTGTATTTCTATGAAATACATTTGACTGAAAAATGAGTGGAGTGGTAATCCAATGGGTGATGTGCTGTAGAATAATATTATGGCAACACAATTTTAGAAAAACGGTGGGAATGCATAAAATATTTTGGAGGGTTATTCATACTTTCTCAAATAGTACACTATTGTGATCCATATGAAGTGATTGCATAATAATAAAACTTTGGGGTTTTCGAAAATTATAAGAGCAAGCAGGAAAATGACAAAACACAAGAAAACAAAAAGCT